>NC_089812.1:28971316-29011316 GCF_029633855.1 Hoplias malabaricus | reverse complement strand
AAAAGAAGTAGAGAATAAAGAATGCAAGATATATTTATATATTTTAAACTCTGAAGCATACTGAGGTAGCGGCTCATTATTCTGAGTGTTGCTGCTCTTGGGGAATCATCTTCAAATGATATAAAATCACAGGGCAAAACAAATAATGGGGCTATTCTGCAGTGAATGCTTAATCTTATTTAGATTCAACTCCAAATAGACTACAATAAGGGGATACAAACACTTGCTGTTTTATAATAATGGGTGAGTCAAATTAAAACTGCCAGTAAAATATTTAATTAATTAAATAAATGCCAGAATAATTGTAAATAATAATAGATATATTTTATAGATAAACTGTTATTTTTTATTAACCTGTTCTAGTATATATTTTCCAAATTCACCACGGCTGTTTTATCGCAATTACTCTGTATAATTTAATTACACCTTAGTCTACGTAATCCACTTTCAATAATGCATTTTTTAGGAAACCTTACCTGAATAAACCTAGGCTTTTTGCCTGTGAGATTATCTCAGTGATAGACATACTACTGGCGTGCAGACGGACCAATTAAATGTTTACAGAGAGGGTTATCGACCAATAACGGTAGCTTTACAGTCAGACCGTCCAATCAGAAGATTTTAGGCTACTTCACCACGCCCCCTTCTCACTCAAGCGAGCCAATCGGAGTAGGGGAGGGCGGGACTAGTTTGTGAACGAAACTTCTCGAAGTTCTATGTAAGCTCTAAAAAAACAAAATCCCGGACATTTTTTAAGTCTAAAAAAGAGGACATGTCCGGGTAAAAGAGGACGTCTAGTCAACCTAGTGTTTTATGAAGCATGTGTTAACTTCTCGTAAGCATTTCGTTAACTATTTCGTAACCATATTTATTAATTTGAACAACGTCACTTGGCGCCATTTTAAGCTCCACAATTTCGCCCTCTGTACCTCTTACTGCTCAGTTAAACAGTTTTAAATCTCGTTTTCTCCAATGTCAAATACTTTTGCTTATACCATACCCTTTTTCCCCAGTGTTTAATCTGTTTCTTCAGAGCAGTTCATTTAATTTCACTCACGTACAACGTCTGTTGTATGAGAATTACATTTATAATCCCGATATTTACCACGGAAGGCACTCATAATCATTTAATACATATATGTACGCTGTAACACAGCGCCATAGTCCTGGTGTCCTTCCCCTTCAGGGCCACCGTATAACTGAGAACCCTGCATCCAAAGAAGAGTGCGAAAGCAACCGCTTGGGGGCGCCAGTGTCTTGCAGAAAACATGTCCGCCACAACGTTTCCTTTAGGCCATCGGTGTTCTCTGGTCTAATGAAGCTGTGCAGAGTTGTTTGCTGGAGCAACTGCACATGAGCTTTAAGGTCACCTTACTCAGTGCCAAGCGTTGGGTGGAGGGTTGTAAATCCCCTTATCCTTGGGCTTTGTATCAGAGGAACTGTGTCCTCGGGACGGATGGAGCTGTCCTGATCGTCCAGTTTGATTTCAGTCAACAGAAATGTTGCAATATCTAATGTCAAGCCTTCTCAGAAGAACACGTTACTGCAGTGAAATGAGACAAACTACAGGGGAGAGGCTGGGAAGTGAGTGTTTGGAGACCTCTGACTCTATGTACCTCAGTCCTGGGGACGTTGACAAAGAGAAAATCTGATTTAAAAGTCATTAAAACATTTAAAATGTGCATTATTAGACCTTAAACACTGGATTGTAGCTTTAAAGGTAAATTTACTTGAACCAAATAGAGAAACACACATTATATTTCTAACACAATATAAAACTCTCTAAAAACGGTTCTATAAAGAACTATCCACTGGAATACTTTACAATTAGAACATCTTATGTAAGATTAATAGAAATGTACCTTTTCCCAATATTCATTTATTCTTTAATTCAATTGTTTCTGAAACTGCTTCATTCTAATTAAAGTCAAGGTTGGCCCAGAGACAACCTGGAATCACTTGGGTGCAAGGCAGGAAAACACCCTGGAAGAGACGCCAGTCCGTCACAGGCCACCACACACTCACACATTCACTCACACTTATGGACACTTTGGAATAGCCAACTACAACAGTCAAGCTGGTCAGTGAAAAACACTGGAAATATTCTGATTTGTAGTGTGTGTTGTTCTGGTGTTTTTGCCTGATGTGTAGTTTGTAGTTTTGTGTGTAGTTCTGTAGTTTTTTATACTGTGCTTTGGATCTTGTGGTTTGTACTTTGTCAGAACCCATCAAACTCAAAGTAGCACTTCATTCGTTTTTACAGCTGAACTTCCCATTCCTCCAGAGAACTGAGATATAATCCCTGTGTTCCTTCTCTCCATTCTTCCCACACACTGTTTTCACACACACACACACACACACAGAGAGAGAGAGAGAGAGAGAAAGAGAGAGAGATCAGGTTATAAGCACAAACTTAACGAGTCTAAAGTGTCATTGCAGAGAGAAACCGATTCGCACCTGACCCCACTCTCCCTTGTTTCTCTCTCATTCCTTGATGTTTTTCTCTCTTCCTTCTCCCTTTCCTTTTTTTCCATCTTTCTTTTTCAATGACCCCTTCCCTTCTCTTTCTTCTTCTTCTTTTTCCTCTCTCTCTCTGACCACACATGTTGACAATGTGTAAGGTGAGTAGAAAGTTGATCTGAGTGATGAATGTGTGGTAGGAAAGTAGAGGAGTAACAGTTGAATTTTTGATTTCCTGCAGGAGAAGAAAGGAGAAGGGAGATGGACAGATGATTGAGAGGGTGAAGGAGACAGAGTGGTCTCAGAGCTGCATTAGAAGGGCGGATGAAGAAGGAAGTAGGAATTAGGGAGGATTTCTCTTATATTTTCCATCATTTTCCTTTTCCTTCACTGGGTATATCCTATAACGGTATTTCTTTTCAACTACTTTTTGTGTGTGTGTGTGTGTGTGTGAATTACACTTTTGTGTGTAAATGTTCAAAGAAACATTTAAAATCAGTGCACAGTGCATTTTGTATTATTTTTTTTTTGTATCATTGGCTAATGGCCTAAAATGCTAGGTGCACTGTACTGCCTTTTTAAAAAAATCTCCTATTTTTGATAAGCAACAGCAAGCATCCAAACTGTTTGTTAGCCCTCTGTTGTAGCTAGGTAGCTAGCTAGGTGTTTCAACATTTACAGAAACTTTAATAGCTACTTTTACTTAGCAAACATCGTGTGAGTAGCAAGAACAAGCTAATCTTTGCACTTCCTTGATGTTTGTCCACGGCCTGTAATCCTCCTCTGGTCCTAGCACTGTCTAATCTAAGCTAATGCTAGTGAAACTTTCCACTTTTTTCAAACTCCATGTGCTTGGAGTTCACAGAATTAGCTCACATTAGCCTCCTAGCTCAAAACTAAAGAAGCAAACTTCAGTCTCCCATCAAACAGCTTTTAATGATGGACTCTATTTGGAATAAGGAGAAAACTGGCTCATATTGATTTGTTTCTGTTGCTTTATCACTCATCTAGCTCACATATTGAGTGGTAGAGAACTAATACACATGTAATAGTGTGGATTACAAGTGGATTTATGTCTCAGCAGCTCCTTTTTCTCTCGCTTTCCTCGGTCTCTCGGCAGGAATTGCTTCCAGACGCTGTGAAAATCAACTCCATGAATATGCTGCAATGTTTTTCTTTTCTTTTTTTTCGCTTCTCATACAAAATCACCCCCCCCCCCCCCCTCACTCTTCCACATCATATATGGATACAGGTCACGATACAACAGGTTTGTCCACCCATTCATTTACAAAGCCAGGGAATCCAATCAATACAGAGACATGCCTTTATGTGGAGCAAGGAGTGTCCCATTCTTCTGCCCGATTAAAAAACAAACAGCAGACTAATAGAAATGAGTTAATATTCTATTGAAATGTTATAGAAACTATAATAAAATATGATGCATATTGTCACTGTCCAGTGAAAATGTGTATCTCCATTTTTGCAGAATTTACTTCATCATTTGAACACAGCAGCCATCCTTTACATTGTGTGAAAATTTGATGATGGACCAATGGAAATGCTCCAAATTATACATTTACTTCCACTGAAATTTAAAGAGTATTTTGCCTTTCTCCGATAAAGTTACTATTTTGGAGATACAACTTTTTCTTTGGACAGCGATACGCCTGTGTGAAAGAAAAAGAAATTCTAAAGATTTGATGATTTCTCCAGGCTACTAGGTGTCAGTATACTGTCAGTGGCTGTTTCATGACCTGAAGAATTATTATTGGAATATGGCTGATAAGTCCTTTACATTAATGGCGACTTTAGGGCATTCCTTATGTAATAGCCCCCAAATTTCGTAATGGAAAGTGAAGAACCTGAATTCCTTTTCCTCGTCATGCTTTTCCACTCCATCTACTTTCTCCGGTTCTCTCTTTCTCTGACACTGTGTTTCTGTGTGTTTTCTCACTGTCAGTCTTCATCTTCGTGGTTTCTGGGTCTACAGCACATTACAGCTGAGGACCACCGAGCTGTTTGGTTTGGATTGGTTCGTAGCAGATGCACATGGCTGTGGTCTTTTGTGTTTTAATCCACTGTGAAGTCTGGATATTGTCCATTAGCATTTAATCAACACTGATTGTATTACACACTAGTTTTTATCCCAAACTGGAGCTACTATCAGTGGATGACCTCCTTCTCTCTCTTTCCCATCATAATTGTGCAATCAGTGAGTACAAGATTAGTGTAATTAGCATCACTGATTGGATGTGATGGTTAATTCAGGTCAATTATGGTGTATTTGGAGCCCAACAGTGTCACCTGTCTGTTTACATTCCTTCATCTTGTCTTAGTTTACCGCTGAGTGTGTGTGTGTGTGTGTGTGTGTGTGTGTGTGTGTGTATGTGTATGTGTATGTGTGTGTGTGTGTGTGTGTGTGTGTGTGTGTGTGTGTGTGTGTGTACCTGTGTGTTACAGATCTACACAAGCATGAAATCGAAGCTCAAACCCAAACCGCGAATTTAATACCTGTGACTTTGATACTCAACCCAACCCAGCAAACCCAAACTCGACTCGAACCCGCTCTCACTGCTGGGGAACATCTGTGTCCAAGGTCAGTGGAGTACTATGGCATTCTACTGATTCCCAACAACATCAGTCAGCTTCAACTCAAAAACATCAGTTATTTCACCTCTGACTTTGAGTCAAGTTCAGCTTTAAATTACGTTCTGCAGGTTGATTTGACTTTAAACTTCTTTAAACTTAACTCCATATATTGAAAGTGCACATGACTTATCCCAACGTAGGTATTTAAGTTAAAAGAAGCATTGACATTACGTTTTTAAATGTAATTATTTGTGACGTCCAGTGTCGTAGGTGCCTTTAACGCTCTTTTTTAAACTCTCGGAAAAGAACATCAGATAATAAGAACAGTGGGTACGATTCCCACTCCGGGTGACTGTCTGTGAGGAGTTTGGTGTGTTCTCCCAGTGTCCGCGTGGGTCTCCTCCGGGTGCTCCGGTTTCCTCCCACAGTCCAAAAACACATGTTGGTAGGTGGATTGGTGACTCAAAAGTGTCCGTAGGTGTGTGTGAGTGAATGTGTGAGTGTGTGTGTTGCCCTGTGAAGGACTGGCGCCCCCTGTGGGGTGTATTCCTGCCTCGCGCCCAATGATTCCAGGTAGGCTCTGGACCCACCGCGACCCTGAACTGGATAAGCGGCTACAGATAAGGGATGGATGAATGGATAATAAGAACAAGCAACAGGCAGCGTTTAGACATGGCTTGACTCAGCCTGAACCTTACCAAAGATACAGTGTTTCACTCTGAGGGGGAGGGTCACGGTGGGTCCAGAGCCTACCTGGAATCATTGTGTGCAAGGTGGGAATACACTCTGGAGGGGGCGCCAGTCCTTCACAGGGCAACACAGACACACACACACATTCACTCACACACTCACACCTACGGTCACTATTGAGTCACCAATCCACCAACCAAGGTGTGTTTTTTGGACTGTGGGAGGAAACCGGAGCACCCGGAGGAAACCCACGCGGACACAGGGAGAACACACCAACTCCTCACAGACAGTCACCCGGAGCGGGTCCCTGGAGCTGTGTGACTGTGACACTACCTGCTCCGCCACCGTGCCGCCCCAGTTCATTTCACTCCTTTAAATTTCAAAGCTGAAAACTCATAAAATCCAGTTGAAAAACCTAATTTGACGAGCTAAATGACAAAAATATGTTGTCATGACTTACTGCTTAACACATTTTTTACAGCACAGGCTTCACTGTGTGTGGGCGATTGACTGAAAAACCTGGACAATATTCATGTTTTTTACTGTTTGTGCTGTAGGTCAATGACAGCTCATCTCATTACAATCCAGAAGAGAAAGACAAGACTCTTTAGCACAAAAGCACAAACAAATCAGACAAATCAGATATACATACACACGGAAAACGCCCATTACGCAGCGATGGATATATACGGCTGCATGGGGATTTACACTGGAGTCTTTCTGGAACTCCTTTCTGTCGTGCCACAGATTCTCATCGACATCACATCGGACATCTTCTCTTGTAATGCAGCGTGGAAAGCTTTTTGAACGTCTTATCTGGCCTCTACGGGTCTCAGCCGTGATGTCCTCACATGCTGCATCCATAGCAGTCTGCAGGGTCATCTGAGTATGTGGCTGACTTCTTGTTATTTCGGGGTGTTGACCCCATTGTCAGAAACAGTTACACTCTAGAGCTCTGTCTGTATACGTTTGGCTACTGAAGGTTCGTGAGAAGCACCTCTGAGATATTTCAGAGAACCGGTTGATTATATTGTTGGTCTAAAGCTTCAAATACTCCTCTTTATCAGTGAAAGTCAGGATCCACCTGACAGCGAATCATCAGTTCAGTAGATATTTACCAAAAAGGTTCTGAGTCTACTTTCTGACTGTACGGAGTTATGCAGTGCCTGGATGTTCAACCGTTCAACAGAGACCCAGTCTAATGCATTCTGATCAACAGAGCAGACCACTGTACAAAATCATCAGCATGATCAACCAAGGCATGTGCTGTTTGTCCAAAATGAAAGTGAAACAGAGTTTATAAGGTGCACAAATGATTAGATGATAGAATTTCAACAAGTAAATTTGAGAAATTCAGTTCTGATCTGAGAAATGCTCCAAAGCGACTGAGAAAAACTGTAAATTAAACATTGTGTGTGTGTGTGTGTTTATGTGTGTGAGTGTGCGAGAGAAAGAGAGAGAAAGGGTAAACATTGTAGTCTCTGAAGAAACAGAAATCTGTCATTAAAGTGCTCATCTGTTCACATTCTGCCTTTCATCCCTCACTCTTAACAGTGGAGAGTGAAGGCCCGGAGTTTCTTTCATCTCTGGTTTTGTTCTTCCTTCTCCTTCAGAGGAGGAGAGCAGGGGAAAGACTCTCACTCGTTAATGTTGTCAAATTGAATGACCTTTTTCATCAGTTAAAAGCTCATTATTTATTAACGTAGTATTAATCTTTAAAGAACACCAGAAAGTTTATTATATCACTCTCTGTAATGAGCCAAATGCTGTATTAAAGCAGGGCAGAGCTGGGTCTTAACAACTCTAATCTCCTTCAGTGTGCAGTCAGCATTAGTGTTCCAGTCTCTCTCTCTCTCTCTCTCTCTCTCTCTCTCTCACTCTCTCCCTCTCTCTCTCTCTCCCTCCCTCTCTCTCTCTCTCACTCTCCCTCTCTCTCACACTCTCTCTCTCTCTCTCTCTCTCTCTCTCTCTCTCTCTCCCTCTCCCTCTCTCTCACTCACTCTCCCTCTCTCTCACTCACTCTCTCTCTCTCTCGTTTGCTCATTTTAAAAAGTTACACTGCCCTTTACTGCAGTATTTATACATCATCTACTTTATTTAGAAATAATCACAGAATTACTGAAAGAGTCAAATCAAGTTGTAGGTAAAAGTTTGGGCGTCTTTGTTCAGTAATATGTTCTAATTAAATGAAAATAAAACAGAATTATTCATGTCTTCTACAGAGCACACACTTCTGCATGGGTTACTGTTCACTGACATCAACCTGTTACAATTATTTCATTTATATTTTTAAATCAACAGAATTTTCAGACACATTCACACACTAATACACATAGATAGATAGATAGATAGATAGATAGATAGACAGACAGACAGACAGACAGACAGACAGATAGATAGATAGACAGACAGACAGACAGACAGACAGATAGATAGATAGATAGATAGATAGATAGATAGAGACAGTGAGATAGAGAGAGTTTTCCTCCACCCCCTCTATAAGCACAGATGAAATGACCCCGGCAGGATGTGGCTCTGACCTTCAGAAACAAGGGTCAGGCGCTAGCTAGACACTGAAAATGGCGACAATTAGATTAGTGTTTTCATGTGTGTGATGGGGGATCAGAAACATTGCTGTACTCCCTGTAGCACACACACACACACATTCATTACGCATTAATGGCATTACTACTAACTCCACATAAGAACAGTTGAGGGAAGTATCACAGTGGACTGATGTTGTAAAGCTAGAACTGATGATCAGCAGCACTTTAAAAGAAGCTAATTCTTAACACTGAGGAATGGGTCAGGACTAATGTACATTTCCACAAAAGGATAAAGTCACCAGCCATTAATAGACGACCAATAAGTGCACCAACCCATTTTTATACAGGCCTCATTAATTAACTAGCAAGCAAAATAAGTTAGCTACTTACCTAAGTGATCCCAGAATTCCCTGCAATCTCTTAATAAGGGAAATAGCAACAATGAAAAACAATGACTCAAATTCCACAGGATTAATATCAATTTATAAATTACAGTCCCCCTCCGCTCATCAGTGAAAACCCTATAAACACACCTCCATTCATCAGAATTTAATCTTTATATATATATATGAGCACTGCAGTTTTAAAGCAGAAATGCTATACCATGGCATCGACTGATTAAATCACTCATAATACATTTTCTAGCAATTATAAAACACAACACGGACACGTTAACAAGGTTAAATGGTTGGTTTTCACTGGAAGGGGATATTAAAAGTTGGATTTAATTAGAAATAAGTGAAGAGTGAGAGGTAACCTTGAAGCAGATGAGTTTGCCTGAGATGTTTATATAGGTGGTGGAGTCAGTGATGGAGTCAGTGATGGGATGGTATTGCAGGTGAAGTTGTAGCTGTAGAATGACAGTGTAGAAGTCAGTGAAGTACAGTACAATACAATAGTACATTGGAAACTAAACCAGCTGTCAGTTATTCTATAAACCCTTATGTAGGAGTGTGTGACACATGGCATTCTCATCGTTTGTATCATGTGTAAACAGTTAATGCAGTTTAGGAGAGGCCTTGGTGTTTTCTAATGTAGCCTTTGTTAAAAATATAAGAATACCCAGCTCTTGATCAAAATCAATGAAGCAGAGCACTCTCCCAAATGTGACTCATCCTCTGGGGGCTTCTGAGTGAGTGATGCTTTTTGAACTCTTTTTGTGTGAGTGTGTGCAAGGAGGCCACTGGAGACCATGGTCAGCCTCATACATACACTCAGTGGAAAGTAAGTACGATATATGCTTTTGACAGTGTATGTTTCAGCTTGTTACTGGGGTGTATGTGTGTGTGTGTGTGTGTGTTTGTGGGGAGACAGAGAGGCCAACTAATGGAATTCATAATTAAAAAAGCTTTTAGTGCTTGGAGTGGCACTAGGGGTGAGTGGCGAGGGCAAGGCCATTACACACATATACACACACACACACATGCACTTACATATAATCAGGAAGGCTGTGGAGGGGAGGGAAAATGAAAGGATGCACATCCATCTTCGTGACCACCTCCCGGCTTATGTTCACCAGTAAACAAGAAAAAAAAAAAAAAAAAAAAGATAAAGTGTGTGATAATCAATCCCACAGGCCCTTGTTGCATGTTTACATATTTCAGTGATATTTATTATGTTGATCTATCAGATCTAACAGATACGGTGGTGGAAAAAGTGAGAGAACAGCAGATTCAATCACACTCTGAGAGAAACAAAATGCACAACACAGGTTTAAACAAAAATAATCAACTCCATAAACAACAAAGGAGTTTCACAAGAGCAAGGGCTCACAGACCCACCTTCATTCCCCCTCAGCTCATTCACTCATGAATGCTTCAAACACCAGTCTGAGTCTCTCCAACCACAGCGCTGGACCGGTCTGAGTCTCTCCATTCACAGCGCTGGACCGGTCTGAGTCTCTCCAACCACAGCGCTGGACCGGTCTGAGTCTCTCCAACCACAGCGCTGGACCGGTCTGAGTCTCTCCAATCACAGTGCTGGACCGGTCTGAGTCTCTCCAATCACAGCGCTGGACCGGTCGGAGTCTCTCCAATCACAGCGCTGGACCCGTCTGAGTCTCTCCAATCACAGCGCTGCACCCGTCTGAGTCTCTCCAACCACAGCGCTGGACCCATCTGAGTCTCTCCAATCACAGCGCTGGACCCGTCTGAGTCTCTCCAATCACAGCGCTGCACCCGTCTGAGTTTCTCCAATCACAGCGCTGGACCCATCTGAGTCTCTCCAATCACAGCGCTGGACCCGTCTGAGTCTCTCCAACCACAGCGCTGGACCCGTCTGAGTCTCTCCAATCACAGCGCTGGACCCGTCTGAGTCTCTCCAATCACAGCGCTGGACCCGTCTGAGTCTCTCCAACCACAGCGCTGGACCGGTCTGAGTCTCTCCAATCACAGCGCTGGACCCGTCTGAGTCTCTCCAATCACAGCGCTGGACCGGTCTGAAACAATTAAAAGTGATTAAAGGGAATGTATACAATTGGTGTGCAACGCAACTCCAAGCTCCTTGTCTTTTAAGGTGGAACGATATGTCTGAGTGAAAATAACGAGTGTGTTGTGTGTGTGGCTGAACATTAACTTTGTACGTTTTTATTCACTGTTTGAATTACTACAAAAACTCATTTGTATCTTGAGTTGTTAAGTGGTGTAGCACATTTAGTAAAGCTGTAAGCCATCTCCCGAGTTTGGTGACATTTCCACCTTAAGTGAACCTAAACAGCAAAAATAAGTCTATATTACCCACAATGGAGCAGAAATAGAGCAGTCCTCATTTTGGTTTGTGTTTTTCAATGTTTAGACTTTTGTCCGTTTCTTAAACAACTCCAGATACATCTGCCACAAGCAGAGAGCTAGAAAATGGAAAGGAAACATTTTCTGAATTTTATAAAAAGAGTGTTTTGATTACAATCATGAATTTCGCTTTTAAATAACGTGAGATAAAAAAAATGGAGAAAAAATTTGACAACAAGCCAGTGTTTCTGTTTCTCATTCCTCACTCCTCAGGTCTTGAGCTTGAAAGTAAACAGAGGCTCGTTCTCAACAGTGGCTTAAACTGAGTGTTCAGAACATGGCTGTTTATGCAGGGAAAGAAAAGTTGTGTTAACATTAACCCAACTGTGTTAATGAGGGAATTGTGTTCCATTTAAAGAATGAAAGAGCACAACAGTTTATTATTTTAAATCTCATAGTAAAGGTTTCTAACCGTTAAAATTATATTCAAGGGTCTGTACATCAAACCACATTGCATGAGAAGTCAGTAGCGCTATGTTAGTGCTCTAATTCCTTGTGTGTGCGCATTCATTTCCTCCAAAGATCTCAGATCTGTTATCAGTAGCAGCCTGCTGTTATCTGGTATGTGTCTGTGCTGCCAATAACCAGCAGGGGGCCTGGGTGACGCAGTGAGGGAACAGACGGTGTGACCTCTCAGAACTCCGTTTCCCAGACTCCTTCAACTTAATCAGCCCTCACTGTGAACACCTGGTGAGGCCACAGACAGCAGTGTAGAGGGGTGACCGGTATGAAATCTATTCAAAATTAGACTAGAAATAGGTAAATCAGCTAAAATTAAAGCAAATTATGAGCTGAAAACAAAGAAGCAAGAAATTCTCGGTTCACAGCAGGAAGGTGGTGAGCTTATTTTTTTATTCATTTCAAGTCGGTGAGGTTTAAGGCTGATTTTCTCGTTCTGTGTAGGTTTCAGAAATGTGTGTATCTCAGTGAGTGAATGTGCTGTTCCTTCACATTTCCCTGTGTCTCTTAACTCTGATTGATCAAGATAATAAACGTCACTGAGATGTTTCAACATGCAGCAAGGGTTTGTGGGATTGATTATCACACACTTATCACATCATGGACGGTGTGGTTTCTATAGTGTGCCCCAGTCTAGCACCAGTCTGTGGAGGAACGTTGAGTCATTCTCAATAGATTATACTTTACAGCTGTTCTTTGCTTGAGGGTTTATGTGGTTCTACTTTCCCTTTAAAGATCACCCAAAGGAGCGCTGTTGGATTTAGATCAGGGGAAAGACTCGCATTATTTTGCAGTTTTGGGGTGAATGACTCTTTGGAATATTACTTTCCTGCCAAGCGTCTAAAGATCCTGTTTTCATGTAGTATTTTGGTGTACGCAGTAACGTTTATGATTCCACTCACTCACAATGTTCATCTCCCTACACTTTTACATCCTGAATCTTCATATTTCTTCCTACAGAATTCCTCCTCCATGTTTCACGTGCAGTCTCTGTGGTGGACTTCGCCGAACACACTGAGCCCCGTCTGATTCATATGGTTTTCTTCTTGGCTGCTGCTGTCGTTGGAGGTTGATTTGTTGGTCACAGCGTCTGGGAGATCATTTAGAGGCCAATTTCTAAAAAAGTCTTGTGCTTAGCTGGATTATGTAAAGATTATATAAATGGCAGGCAGTGTGCTCTCGAATTTTGAGGACACCCCTTTGACTTTAGTAAACGGTAGTGTGCCTCTTAATATTTCCTGATGACCACCGCAACTGTGTTTCTTCTTGTGCTTAGCGGCTTGCTAATGTTTATCAGTCCTTTTTTGATCTTTGTGAAGTTTTACAAACTGCTTTCTCATTTTGTCAGGCACTACTTTTCCATGGTGAGCCATCAGGGTGGCTCCTGTGTTTTACTTTTACACATTCTGTTGTCCTTAGCTTTAAAAAACATAGATGAAGAATTAGTGCTATGTAAATACAGTAGATTTACAGCGCTCTACTGGTGCTTCACTCATCTGGCTCACAGCAGGCCAACATCTGCATGTGAATTGCATTGATATTAGCCTAAGGGTAAGTGCTGATATAAAGAAAAGGAATTTAAAGCAGGTAAATGAAAGACTGCATGAAGGTAAGTTCTCTAGCTTTTATCTACTACTCTTTTCTCAAGTGGGCGTTACAGCAATCCTCACCTGAAAAACAGAACAAAGGCTCACTGTACATTTTATGAGTTGGGGCCAGTGATGTTAGTTGCACAACCTAAGAATTCTGAGAATTTCACTTCTTCTGAGACCACGTTCTTAAAGCCCCTTTGGTAGATATCCACCACTCATCCCCAGCAGTCATTAACTTCACTGAACAAACAAGGCCCATGACCATGTTACTGTGGTTCTTCTGCAGCTGTAACTGCCCATCTGTGGCCTTGCTGTTCTAAAGAATACTGCCTGGAAATTGTGGTAGTTAATGCCTTCATAGATGTGGCTAATGTAGAATTGATAAACTGACAAAGGTCAATATGACTACAGCAGATGAGCCGAGAAGTGAACTGAAAGTCATCAGTGTCGCCCAGGGGCCAAAGGTTCTCTGTCTGAGAAGTGCTTATACTATGTAATCCTGTTGTGAAGACTGATACATCAGACTAAGCTTTATACAAAGAATATAAACTCTCTGAGCATTGTCTCTGTATTGTATTCATTCAATCATTTTCATTCATTATCTGTAAGCGCTTATCCAGTTCAGGGTCGCGGTGGGTCCAGAGCCTACCTGGAATCATTGGGCGCAAGGCAGGAATACACCCTGGAGGGGGCGCCAGTCCTTCACAGGGCAACACACACACACACACATTCACACCTACGGACACTTTTGATTCGCCAATCCACCTACCAACGTGTGTTTTTGGACTGTGGGAGGAAACCGGAGCACCCAGAGGAAACCCACGCGGACACGGGGAGAACTCACCAACTCCTCACAGACAGTCACCCGTAGGAATCGAACCCACAACCTCCAGGCCCCTGGAGCTGTGTGACTGTGACACTACCTGCTGCGCCACCGTGTCTTTGTCTTTGTATTTTAGACTTCTGTAATTGTGGCTGGTGAAAGGCCTCAGTGAATGATGACTGAAGTGTGTTTCTTTTTAGACCAGTCTCCTGAGCATTTCATCCCTATTGACACACTAAACATCCCCAGAAGAAGCATAGATTTTGGATTATGTGCTCCATTCAGAGAACTTCCCCTTTACTGTAGTGTTAATCATAACAGACTCAAACATACCTGAGGCTAAAGGGGTTAAGGTTAGGGTCTTGGTCAAGGACCCCCTTCGGCATGGAGGGTGTCTGATCCAGTGCCAGGTTAAATCTTTATTAAAACGGCGCTGAGCAATGCCTCGTGTTTCACAGGGGTTAAACTGCAATATGTGGATTCCAATGTGTCAGTGGAAAACTGGACAGGGTAAAACAGAACCAGCTTTGCACTTTGCCCTCACACTCCAGGCACTGCTCTGGACGTCTAAAGCCCATGGCAGGGGGTCCTGAGCAGGGCCTTAGTGGGCCCTGGTGCCCAGGAATAAAGGGTTAGTCCTGTAGACTGCTATAATCACTTTGTTTAGGTTTTGAGTTTGTACGGATTTGACAGACCTCGGCTTTGGGAGTCAACAGTACATGGGCGGCCAGCTGAGAGGAATTTATTTAGAGAGAGAGATAAACTAAGAGACCAGAGAAGACAGACAGAAAGAGGCACAGAGTAGAGAGGGTGAGGGGCAGATAAGGGTTGTGGAAAAGCAGCAACACATGGAGAGTGTGTGTGGGAAATATTCTCACAGAGGAGACTTTGGAGAGAAAGTGCAGGAGGGAGATATGAGAAAGTGGGAGGGGTAAGAGAAAGGAGGTGTGAAGTGCAAAGAGAATGATATACAGAGAGCGCTTGATTAAAAATAGGTAAAAGAGGGAAAGCAAAATCTACAGGGGATGAAAAACAAAGGAGTAAAGAGAGTAGGGAAAGCAATATGTGGAAAGAAGGTGCAATCTGTTCCCTGAATGAACCTGTTTATGCTCCACAGAGTACCCCCCCCCCCATAGGGGACGGCCATGTTTACAATAAGTGTAGTATGGGCTTTGGGAGTCAAGACTGCTTGGGCAGCCAACTGAGATGTAATTATCTGCCCTGGTGGCAAGGCATCCAAACAGAAAACACACACACAACCCTTGTATATGTGAACTGTGGGGACATTACTTGCACTTCGCTGTTTGGAGGCTAACTGTTTACCTTTCCATACGTACTACTGGCTTAACCCTAACCTAAATCCAAGCTCTTCAACTTTAAATGTAATGATTTACATCGTGGGGACCAGCTTGCGGTCCCCACAAGAACACATGTCCTCACAATGTGAGTGTACATAGGTGTTGGTCCCCACAATGCCATATTTTCCTGGTACACGCACTGGTAAAGAAAGTTGGCCGGGCTGAAAGGAGTGAATTACTGATGATGTGACTCACAATGAAGAAAACACTCCTAGAATAAGCAGGAATAAAAAGATTGAAGATGATAAAAGAAGCCCCTCCCCCTGTCTGTTCCACTGTAACTGATTTTTCTCTCTCCCAGCATGCTCCAGTGTTCCTCATAGCAATATAAATCTACAGATGTGAGAACTTCATACAATACTATCTAACATGCACTGTTTATTCACTCTGTACAGTCCACTCACACCCAGCAGAGAGAACTAGTTCAGAGGAACTTCTCATATTTAGGTTTTGACCTTCATCTGAACTTGGAGACGTGTTGACCTGTTCATACAGCAGGTTTCGTTTAAGACGTTCGCATGCCCTTCCTATAGCTGTGGTTTTAAACTGGTTTGCACATACCAGTGGTAGTACGTGAAGCAGCAAAAGGTGGTATGCGAGATGAAAATTTAAATCTTTGATAATTAGGCAGTAATAAAATTCATTCATTGTCTGTAACCTCTCGTCCAATACCCGGACTCACTGGGCACAGGAAACCCACACAGACACAGGGAGAACACACCAAACTCCTCACAGTCACCCGGAGGAAACCCACACAGACACAGGGAGAACACACCACACTCCTCACAAACATTCACCCGGAGGAAACCCACACAGACATAGGGAGAACACACCAAACTCCTCACAGACAGTCACCCGGAGGAAACCCACACAGACACAGGGAGAACACAACACACCCCTCACAGACATTCACCCGGAGAAAACCCACACAGACACAGGGAGAACACACCACACTCCTCACAGACAGTCACCCGGAGGAAACCCACACAGACACAGGGAGAACACACCACACTCCTCACAGACAGTCACCCGGAGCAGGACTTGAACCCACAACCTCCAGGTCCCTGAAGCTGTGTGACTGTGACACTACCTGCTGCACCACCGTGCCGCCCTGTAATAAAATTCATTTGTTCAAAAAAATACAACACGGGCTACAACCTAATTCATTCAGTTTCATAGAGAAATGGCGGGAGGGGGGGCTTTCCCCTCTTTTTTCCAGGTCTGGAACCCGATCAGTATTTTGCCAAATCCATTTAAAGACAGCAGTTTCAGCTTTCTTTCAGGCAAAACATGGCAAGTTGGAAGCAAGAAAACAAGCAGGGACCAAGCCTGAAAAAAGTCTGGAGCCCAGATGGACAAAATCCAGGGGTAAAAATACAGAACCAGAAAGAGAATGCTGTACACGTGAAAACAAAATGGAACAAAACGCTCAGCTGAAGGAAAATGTGGCTGGTCTTTGCATCATTAGAGTCCTAAAACATGGTTTATCACTCCAAGCGCCACGCATCCTTGACCTACTTATACAAGCGCAGAGTCGCTGTGAGCACCTGTTTTAACCTATATATCAAATTACCTCTTCTCCTTCATGTTTCTCTCAAAAATGTTCTCATAAATGTATAATTGTGCTTAAAACATTCAGTTTAGGCCTAGTTTTAAATGCTCTACAATATTTAGTAACTATTTTAGAATGTTTTAGACATGCAAGACTTATACACGCCTTATAGGTGGTACTTGGTGGTATTTTCCTGATGGGTCTAAAACCTTTTGAGAACCACTACTTTATAACATTAGCATTGTCTGTAAACTTGGGTCTTCACTGCCTGTGTTCCTTAAAGCTGAAGTTTACATACAGATAAGCCATGATGTTAAAATGATATCTGCCTAATATTGTGTCCTGCAGTCCTGCAACTTTTGGTCCTTGGACCACTTTTGGTAGGTGCTAACTGTTGCATATCAGAAACATGATACCTGCTAATCTGGTGCTGCTCTGACCAAAACATACCCAGCACAACCTGGAGCTTGTCACTCAGTTCCTTAGCTTGCCTGTTTTCCTGCTCCCAACCTCAACTTTAAGCTCTCACTACTTACTGCAGGTCTAGAAACTGGAATCCACCACCTGCCAAATGCAGGTGAATGTGTTGTGGAAGGTGAACCTGCTCAACCCATCAGCCTCAAAGGCTAAATGAAAAATAAAAATGCATTTTTGACAGTGCACTGCTTTTTTCACTTGAACACTTTAATGAGGAGACATGGGGTTACAGACGCTACTTGAACATAGAAGTGGTTAAAAAGAATCAGCTCAGGTCAAAGTGGCTTAGGCTAACGCTGTAGCAAACAAACAAAGTACACTGTGGTTTTATAATGCAGGGGTGAGGAGGTCTGCAGAAAGAACTCCCGGGAGGATAGACGGGTCAGAAAAAGCAGGACAGAAGACATTCTTTAATGAGAAGTGGAGAAAAGCTGACAGTGGAGAGTCCTGTGACCAGTCGGATTATGAGGAGACGAGCTGGACCATGCACTGTTCCGTATGTCGCCAACATGCTTTGGATCTTTAAAGAATAGTTTCATACTTGGGATAACAATCTAAAATTGGAAGCCATGAGAGGACCATGGATCCTCCAGAATAAGGCTGAACCGATGGCACTTGGCAGTTCATTGTGTGTGTGCAGAAGGGTTTATGAAGAAGCCCAGAACCACAGTTATAGCCTTAACTGCTCACTTTTAAGTTATCACAATTTATTCCTACATTTTAAACAATTTGTTTGTGTTGTTGTTGTTTTTTGTCATAAACCTGAAGCTAGAGGAAAAAAACAAATATATATATCAAGCTACTGTTGGCCATTTTTACTGCTCCACTGGTCAACACACACACACACACACACACACGCGCGCACTCACTGTTTGAATGTTTGTGCAAAGAGTAGCCTATGCATTTCCTTTATTTACAGTTTGGGAAGTTCTGTACTCTTTGAATCCTCTGTGTCTCCATCTTCGTCTTTCTCTGTTTTTCCTCTTAAGCTCCATCCTTCCATCTCTTCCTCTCCTCTCTATTGACCTCAAGTGTCCTCTGATGACTTTAAACAGAAATATTTTCCCTTGAGCGACACGTAAAATCTAAACCAGAAACGCGGGCGCGTGCACACACACACACACACACACACACACACACACACAGTATCTCTCTCTGTCTCTGCTTACACCCATCACTTCCCTCTGTCTCTGTCTTTGTTGTTTTCTGTCACTTCATCTGTTTTTTTCTAACTTTTTCCAGCCTCCTCTCCCTTTCTCTTGTCTTTCTAACTTTTCATTTATTTTTGAATAGCGAGGATATGATTTTGGGCAAATGTAGGGCCTAATTAATTTGCCTGACAGATTCTAAGCTGTTTCACTTAAATGTTGATGTTGATAATTGTGGAACTGTTTACTGAAAGCTGACATGCTCATGTATTTGGAGTATTCCTTTAACTCACCAAATCTTATGTTCTATTCCTTTTTTTCTTCTACAGTTTCCCAAAGACACACGCTCCTTTCCGCTTCATGTGACAAGCAGTAAGCGTTAGAAAATAAAGAGAAATTGATTTGAAAGTGAGCAGACCCCCGTCTCTGGTCTCTGTGATTGAATGCAGGTGAATGGCGGCTGCTTAAAGGAAACACTAGGTGAGCTGCTACTGATTGCTGTGGATTGCTGTGGTGACAGATTAGCGACAGCCGAGAGGAAATGAAAGCCTGTCCCGTTTGGGAGAATTACGGGAGTCATAGTTCATCGTAAGTACATAAACATGAGCATCACCCCACTGTATGTCTGCCGGTTATTACAAAAGGAACAGCACTCAAGTTACGGAGCAAAGGAACTTTCATTTATTGTAGTAAATGGGCTTTTTCACAGGGGGATGCACCTCTGACCTCTCTCAAATCGGTTTGCTTTGGATCTCTTAGGAAATTAATTAATGTATGAAGAAATATCAGAATTCACCACAATCCGATTGTATTATTTTAGCAAACTGAGTGGTTTAGGTGACTGCTGGAGGTGGTGGTTGATGTCGCCAGTAGGTGATGCTGTGCCTGTGGTCTTTGTGCATCCCAATACCTGAGCAAATGACTGGGACACTGCACTGAACAAATGGCCTTGTCTTTTGGATAAGACATAAAAACAAAGGACCTGATGTCTTGCTAAATCTGCCACTGTGTCCAGCTCTAGCCTCATCATCATCCCCTTCTTTATACATCTGGCTCAGTCTGTCTCTGTGTTCCCCTCTGTATCAGAAACTATATTTTGATTTTACCCGTAGCTTGAGAACAATGACCAGGTTTACATTTTAAAATGAGTTCTAATGTTCTAATCAGGCTGGTCATTTCCAGGTCATCATCCAAAATATAACTGGCATTGGCAAAATATTTGTATTTGTAGGTGTTCACTTGAATTTCATAAATCTAACCATAACCCTAAACCGAATCCCAGACCTCAAAAGTTTAGAAACAGCATTGCTTTGTACTTGTACATTGCTATCGCTAATAGGAAACTGCCCCATGGTTTTGTAGCTCTTCTTTTGGTGAGTGAGTATTCGTGTATTGGGTGAAACAGTGCCACCAGTGGACAGGAGCTTGCTTACAGTGAACGTAATATAACTTTGTGTTAGGAAACAAAATATACCTTCTCAGAGAAAACAACACTGTGGAGGTACTATTTGCCGTCACTCTTGTGGTCCCCTGAATGGTACATGTTCCAAACTTTTAGTTAGGGGTCATAATTTTACCAAATTTTAAATTAATTGTAATATTTAAGTTACATTAAGACCTGGAGAGAGTGTATAAAAGGTTGTTTTTATTTGACACATTTCTATAATGAAAAACTACAAATATTCCCTTTTTAAATTACTTTTAGGGAACACAACTGGACTTTAAAACCACTGTTGTAACCTTAAAGGTACATCTACATGGTTTGTACGTTTTAGAGACAGTAATATACCTGTTCTGAGAGTGCACAAATGTTAGGAATACGAGGAGTGCTGTTTTAGTGACATTTGTACTAATTTTTGGAGATCATGTTGCTCTAACATCAGTTGAGTTAAATAGTCCCCTTCAGGCTGAGGCTCTTTTTTTCCCACTTCTAGTGGAACGGTTGCAAGAAAGTGTAATAAGGGAATGATAAACTATCCACTCTGAGGATAGCTGTGGAACTGCCAGCCTCTTGTCCAGTACAGCATTTATTCCAGTGACAGGACTGTTATAGATAGAGCAGGGTGCTGATCTTTCCATTCTTCAGCCAGTGCAGCAGTCCATTGAGTGTGATGACAGCATTATTCTCCAATCAGTGCCTGTGATGGTGGACAATCAAACACTGGGAGTTTATTTACACAATTAGGGCTCCACTTCTCATGTTCCTGATAGAGTGCTGCTGGACTATAAATCTTAGTGACCGATTCTTCAGCAGAACTGATGTCCACACGTCTTTGTGCTCAACTTTGAGGTAATCCACCTGGAGGTCTTTGAGCTCAACTATTCATGTCCATGTGGTTTCTGAGGGTTCATTCTTCCAGTCATTCTTAAGGCTTTTTTCAACTTCTGACCTTGACGTAGACGGATGGAATAGTTTAGATTCTATTTCTTCTGGAGTTCTACTGAGTTATGCCGAACAAATGGTCATTTCAGTGCTCTGTTTGGTGATGTTACGACAGTCTAAACTTCTAATTAGTGCCTAGCAGCATGAAAGAGAGATTGAATTATCTGCTGTGTGGCATGTGTTTGTGTGTGAGAAGTCCCACCATAAATGACTTGCAGAGAAAGGTTTGTAAATGGTTCCTGGCTTGAATTTCAGTGTATAGTTTTAGGAAAAGTTTTTGATCTACAGTAATCACATGTCCCCTCTTTCCAAACATGTCCCCTTCTTGAGACCTAAAACAAATGTCCAGCTGGGGTTTTTAAAATGCGTAGATGTGCCAAGAATATTCAGGATTTGGCTTTGCTTTCACACTGACATTTGATTCCTGCAGTCACCCTGCACTATGTATCCGCATGTGGATTGTGGCAGGAAACCAGAGCACTTGAAGGAAACCCATAGAGACACAGGGAAAAGACTCGTCACCTACAGTGACTCAATCTGGAGATTGAACTCGGGACCTATAGACACTTGAATTGTAAGTTAGAAAGTCTAATAAATAGATTTTGTAAAAACTGGTAATGTGTATATATGTCTGATCTGCCATGAGGTCTGTCCTAACACTCACCCACTCTTAACCCACAACATTTTTTAATTTTTAACCTGGTCACGCTGCTTTAATCAGAACAGACATTTTAAGTTGTCTTTACACCTTTATGGCAGGGTTGTAGACAAGACCATCATTATGAAGTTCTAGACCAAAGATCACCTCTAAATGGTGCCGAGACTGTATCCTAATTAGAATGAAACCAATTATATATCAGTGCCCTAAAAATTGAACGCTATTCTTATCACATTTCTTTTACACTGATTTGGTTGATTCCTTTCAGTATCAGGTATGGGGAAAAACCCTTGAAATATTTTAATTGTTAAGTAGTAGTTAGGGTTAGAACAGAGATTACATGTGATATGGCCAAGACCTAGACATAGTTCGAATTGTGAGTTCAGTACAAGCCTGTGTTCTAGTATTAGTTTGAGAAGTGTGACCACGGATATAATTGAATGCAGCAAAACAATCATTAAAATAAATCCATCAAAATCGAGAATTGAGTACATTCTTTGAAATTAGTCCATTCTCACACTCAAGTACTAAAAAGTGAACCATGAACTCTAATGTTCTTCAGAAAACTATAAGTGATACTACTATGACATCAATTGAGTCTAGGCCCAACATCTGGAGCAGCAGTTTTTATGGACTGCCAGAAACATCTGCAGTTTCTATCCAGACCATCTCAGTTCCCTCCAGATTAGCTTTGACACCTGGAGATGTGTGAGCTTGTTAAGTTAGCATAAGGATTGTAACGAAGTCAGTCACAAGGTGACATAACATAGATTTGGCCACACTTCCTACAAGCGAAGAGCGTGTGCCTTTTTAACTGCTCGCCTTAAGGACCTACACATTTTCTTGTCAAAGCCAAAACAAAGCCACTCTTGCTGAACATGGAACGTGTAAACCACCCACTGCTCGAGCCAGCAGGTAACTCTTATACGTTTGTTTATTTTCCCGCCTTTTTTAACGATGGCAGCCATCTTGAAGCCTGTTTGTTTTCATAGCACTTGAGATGGAGGGAATCAAAGACCTTGACTCCAAAAATCGGTGCCAGCTCAGAAGAAAGAGAAATGAGGAAAGGGGAAGGTGGGGGATGACAAGGGCACATGAGAAACATGCCCAGGAAAGATTGATATGGTGTTGTTGATGCTGGGTGGCCTGTGAGGCATCAGAGGAATGGTGGGGTGAGAGCTGTATATTGTGTTTATAAAGCAAGAGAAAGAGGGTGTTTGAGAGTGAGGGAGGGAAAGAGAGAGAGGAAGGGTGATTGTTTTGTTGTTAAAATGCTAAAGGCTAATTTGTCTAGTTAATGCTGTAATCTTTCTCCTGGTGTTGCTGTGTGCTCTCGCTGTCCTCTTGATGTTCTCCAGGCCCCAGAGAGAGGGGAAATCTCATCTATATCTCATCTTTATTAACCTGTTTACAAAAGCCTACAGCCTTCTGCAGGAAAGGAAAGCAATCTTGGTTAATGATGATCAGATAGGAGCAGTCGATAACAAACGTCTGAATGACTCCGCACGAGCGCCCACGCATTTAACTTGCACTTTCTCTCTAAACACCACACACATTTCTACACAGACACTGTGAAACCTGATTTCAGAATTAGGCATGCATAGCTCAAGTGAACTTTTTAAAGGACAGTTCGATTATATGATGATATCTCAGTTATTTTTGTTTTAATACTTAAAAATACACTGAGTGCACAAAAGTGAGTGGAGGACATATTCACACATGTTGTGAACAGCAGAACCATGTGTAATGCGTCATAATAATAGCTCCACATGGCAAAGAATATAAAGGAATCTATAAATGATTAAATTAAATCAAGTGTAAATAAGTAAATGCACAAATAATATATAAATAAATTTATAGTTAATGAATAAAGGCATAAATAAAGAATGCAATAACTAAGATTTTACACATTTTTAAAGCAGCAAAATACAAATGGCAGATTCTGCAACCAAACATTCAGGACAACCATCCACGTATCCTTCCACTAAAGGAAAAAAAAAATGTAGGACATAACTGGACTAACTTTTCCCATATGGAGAACACCAGGTTCTGTTGAAATCTCCAACTGCACTCTGAACTCAGTTATATTCCTAGAAGCGCAATCTCGGGTCAGTGACTCCTCTCCCTGCTAACGTTGTGTGATAGTACACTGGGGAATACTGCTTTCTCTTCTCTAAGGGTGTTTTCACACCTATAGTTAGTTTGCTCTAGTTCAATTCAGTTCACGAGATTGCAAACTTGGAGCGTTTTCTCATAAGTTTAGTTTGTTTTCACGCAGTGATAAATTGTAGTGCACCAAAATGCATCACTACAAACCATGTGAGAATATTCTTTGCTTATTGGTCAGACATGTATGGGGTGGGAGCAAGAAAGTTCATACAGGAAGTCGTGCATACTGCAAAGCACACATGACTAAATTTAGTTCAAACTTGAGGAGTTCACCTGATCGAGGACAGAACACGTTCTCACCACAAACTGCTTCAGAGTTTGTTTGGGACTGGACTTAAGGTCACTGTGCTCAATGCATCTGCTAGAAGGGTAAACAACACCTTAAACATTGGACTGTGGAGCAGTATTACTCCATTGTTTAGAGGGGAACTATACCAAATAACTTTGGGAGAAGTGGAGTGGGACTGTTTTATGTGCTTACATGCCATCAAATACTCACAGAAATGATGTGATTCTAATGTGTAGTCTATAGTTTTCCCAAAAGTTGGTGTCCACAATCATTGGTAACTTAAGTCAAATTGTCAAGTGACTGTACACACACACACACACACACACACACACACAAGGGGCTTTCTGGTTTGCTTTAGGGGAGTGTTAAAATCTGCTTGTCAGCACACCATCATAAATGGTGGTCAGATAGGGAGTAGGAGGAAAAGAGATTCTCTACGCAGGAGCCGGACTCCAGCTAATCTCATCCCGGTGTGGGGGAAATGTTATTAGCCTGCTCTGTTTCAGCTTAAGCCTGGCTCTGGTTATCGTCTTCTGGACTGTGCCCAGACACTCTTGGCCAATCACGTCCTTCGTCCGGCAGCTTGGCTCAGCCTGCCTAATGAAGACCATGAAGAATTGGCCTGAACCTGCTCACCCTAAATAAAGTGCCTGGGGTCATCCACTCGTGTTAGGGTCTGAAAGGTGATGACATTTATGTCCTACGTGCTTAGATTCGAATCTCTCTCGTGGTCCGGGTCAAGGTGTGGGGAGGCGTTTGGTTTGCTCAGACGATTTTATTTGTCTCAGCTGTGGATCAGTTTGTTGGTTGAGGAGGTGGATTGAATGTGGGATGCATTTGGAGTAATGGATTACAATGGGCCAGGTTCATGTTTTCTTTTGGTCTTTGTCGGCCAGTCTGAAAAGGCCAGACACTTATGTTTCTTGGACATGCCTCAGTTTCCCCACATACCTGCTGAACGTCTGCGCTCTCCATCTTGAAGATTTCACAGTAATGGTTTGTAGATAAACAGGTCATTTGTTGGAAGTGGTGGCATTACAAGGCTTGCAGAAAAGTATCCTAATTCCAAAACAACGTTATTCTTCGTGATTCCATAGAACTGTAGTATGTGTAAATCCAGGGGTACGTCAGATTTTGAATTTACACAAGGAAGTGCTGTTGTACTGAATAGCAGTGTGGCTGTGGTTCAGTCGTGGGTGAGACCTGCTTATATTCAGTAACAGTATGACCTCCAGTTTGACATTCCTTTTATATAAGTTTCTACGTAGTTTATTAACAATAAATGACAACAGATTGATTTGTGTTTATTTAATAATTTATTCATTTATTTGGCTCTACCCAAAAGCTTAAAGATTGCAATTTTAAATGATAGCAAAATGTGGAATTGGCAATGACTTAATTGCTATATTCTGGGGAATATTAGGTCATACACGAAACAAATAATAATACAAAAACAGTATAGAATCGGTCGAATTACACTTTTTTAAAAACTGTATTTTTTCATTACTTTTTCTTTCTCCTGACTCCAGAACAGACCATAGGCTGGTCATTTGTAGCCTGTGATGATCTTCAGCACTGGATGTGACTAAGGAGCTGACCTTGGGCTGGAATAAGGGAAATGTGAGAGCTGGGTTTAGTCAGACACTGGAACTGATTCCTGTTTCATCCCATTCAGTCATTTTCATTCTACTCCTTTATTTGTTCTGCTCTCAGCACGTGACAGCAGTGTCTCGGGGCAGAAACACAAGGGATAAAGGGTGAAATGATTCAAACGTTCCCATCATCTCTTCACCACCTACTGCTTTTCTTTTCTTCTCTTCCACTTCTTTTCCCAGAAAAGAATTTACCATTTCACACATTCCAGCTTTCCTCTCTCATGCGTCTCACATGTGCCACCTGACGTATACCGTCTCCCTTCCCTCACTCTCTCTCCCTCTCTGTCTTTTATCTTTTTTATCTCTTGTTTTCTTGATCTTGTTGCCCTCTCCCACCAACACTCTATTTATCCCATTCCATGTATTTCTCGCTTTTTTTTTTCCCTCTTTTGCATCCTGCAATACCCTTCTCTGTTTTCTGTCTCTTTACAGGGATTTGTCTTTCCTGTTTACACAAACTTACATTACTCAACACTTGTTTTTGATTATCAAAAAATGATTATTTTACACGGTCAGAAAAACAGTCACTGTGGTGGTCCCTATAAGGGGAACATATCCTACACCTTTTAATTAGGGAGACTAATTATAGTTACAGTAGAAAGGGGTACAGAGTTTAAAGTTGTGTTGATTTCATACACCCAAATGCATCTCCAGTGCTTATCCAGTTCAGGGTTGTGGTGGGCCCGGAGCCTACCTGGAATCACTGGGTGCAAGACTGCCACACCTTGGAGGGGGTGCCAGTCCTTCGCAGGGTGACACACACTCACACACTCACTCACTCACTCACATCTACAAACAATTTTGAGTCACCAATCCGCCTACCAATGTTTGTTTTTGGACCAGGGGAGGAAACGGGAGCACCCGGAGGAAACCCACATGGACACAGGGAGAACACACCAAACTTCTCACAGGACCCCAAGTTGTGCTTTGCAGCCAATTGCATTCCACACCTAGGCCCTGTTCTTTAAAGGCAACACTCGAGTATAATCACAAAACACTTTTGTAAAATTCACGTTTCCTCACTGTTTGCAGGCTCTCAAGGCTGTGTGCGTGCTCAAAACCAGTCTAACGTGTTTATGAAGTCCCAGTGTTTGTAAATATCAATAAAAAAAAAAAAACTGTCTCGGTCTGGAATGTTAGGCTCTCTCTTTCTCTTTCTCTCTCCCTGAAATGACTCCAAACTAAGGAGATGGGTGACTGCATTACCGAAAGTACCACAAAACCAAACTTGAGTTACAAATGAATTTCTTTGGTAATTCAAACAGTGTTCCACTGAGACGCAGAGTTTGAATGAAAACAACCAGAGAGAACTGGGTTTCCCCACAGTCGTGGACTTTCCCTATAACTCTGTTCTTATCCTCCACTCTCTTCCTCTCTGGAGAATGTTCAGGAGTTTGTTTCTTCTTGGATTTGTTGACTTTATCTGGAACTACTTTCAATCTCCCTCCTCCTTTCAAAGCTGAATGCACACAAAGGTCAGTAGGTGTTTTCTGACCTGTGGAGAGTGGTGTTAGTGTTGATAATTGAACGTCCAGCCAGGGATGTTTCCTCAAGGTCAGATTTGGATGGGACTACAGCAGATTTGATACGCAGCCAGGTTTGACACGTTTAAATGTTGTTCAGCTGTTCTATCAGATGACATCATCATGTCTCTCCAGATGGCTGAGCCGTCCCCTAATTTAATGACTCCCCTTATATTTATGCGAAGACATTAAAGCTGTATTAAAGTTAACATCTCCAAAGAGCTTTAATCACTTTAACCCAAGGCTGTGTAAGTTACTCTCCTTCTATTTAAGCCTTGTCTAAATACAGGGTGTTTTGTTACATGTGGTTTGAGCTTGTCAATTTGTGTGTGTGTGTGTGTATGTGTATATATATATATATAGAATAGAATCATGGAATCTGAAATCTGTTGCATGTTTATGTATAAAACAAGCCCCATTTATTGCATTTGTATAAGTCGACCCCTTTTAATCAATACAAAGTGAGTGGACCAACAGTGTTAACAGGAGTAGTTTAGAAGGCCACAAACACTGTAACAAGGGCGTATATTAGCTGCGTTCCACAGCCTAGGCTGCAGCCGAGGCAGGATGTGTTCTCGGTAGTTCACTTCTTTTTAGTCGCCTAGGTCACGCAAATGGAACGGTCTAAGGACGCTGTGCCGTGACATCAGCGGAATGATCTTATCTGCCTCAAAGCACTAAAATGATTATGATTAAGTTCAAATAGGTTGTATTTGCTTAATAATGTTGTCCTGCAAGAAAAAATAAATAACCAAAAGTACTTTTAAACACTGAAATGTCAACTTTTAACAAACTTGGATTAAACCAGGATTAAAACAAAGTACTACCAAACAAAATATATGCTTCCTATGGTACTGTAATATGCCAATAATCGGTTTGATTAAATATGGTATGAAGACAAATAGTTGAATTAATCAATTATTTTACACTTAACAAGGTAAACAAACTCTGCTCCTGAAACTACTGAAGGTTGATGTGAAGTACTAAATAGCGCACCCTTGTGTTGGAGCTCTTAAACATGAGTGAGTATGTGGGGGAAAAGTAGCACAGCTTGTTTTGCAGATCTTAAACATGAGAATGTATGAGTGAATAGTTGAGAAACATTGTCGTTTGTGGAGCAGTTCCTAAACCTGAGCACATTACAAGTCTGTTCCATGAGGTGGTTTGCATCTGAAACTGTTCCTATAAAACGTATAGTAGCATTGAGTAATAGTTTTATTCTGTATAATAATTTACTGTAATTCTGTAGCATTAAAAATCACTTTCAGTTTTGTGAACACAGTATTTTCTATAGGCACAGTTTTATAGCTAAAGTATACAGATGTGTAAAACCAGAGTAAAGTACCCATAGAACTAACAAGAGTGTTTCATGTATATCATATAATAAATCGTTCAGAATGGACATCAGTTCTCACAATAAGTAGAACATTACTGTAGCATACTGTAAATGAAGGAAGCAGTTTATTTTGTATTGTAATGTACTGTGAAAGTACAGGAACTTTCTCCAGTGTCCAGGCAGCTATATCCAGTTGTAGGAGCAGGTTTAGGGATTATATATTCAGGTTAGAGTGCAAACAAAACATGAAAATATTTACTTCATAATGTATAACTAGTATTTGTATGGTGTAGTGGATAACACTATGCATTGCTCTTTATACAATGGACTGGTATCGAATCCCCACTTGGGTAGGCACAAAGCTTCCGATGGGCTACTCCAAATCAGTTGATCAGAAAATAGGTCGCCATATTCCGCTATGGTACAGGACACTTGGCAGTGGTAATGCCCATCTGTACACACAGTCCTGGTTGTGTGTGTGTGTCTTGCCGTACAACACTCCAGTGGGAGGGTGGTTTTCACGTCCTCTGATTCTCCATTCTTCACTATGTTCTTGTTCATGACCTACCTTGTTCCCCTTTGACAGAAAAAAAAAAGCCCTCAAGCTCTCCCCTTTCACCCGATCCATTGCTGTGATGGCGAGGGCTTATAGCTCGTCATCAGAGGCACAAAAAATACATGATTATAATCATGATGTTTCCTAATTACCCAGCAATTTGTCTGACCTACATCTCTTTCTATCCCTTTCTCTCTCTTAGTCTACCTCTTTTTCTTCCTCGCTTTCTCTCATTTCATTTTGTCCCCCTCAATTATGTTGTATTTTCCTGTCATCTCCTTGGAACCATATCTCTCACTCTCTCTCTCTCTCTCTCTCTCTCTCTCTCTCTCTCTCTCTCTCTCTCTCTCTCTCTCTCTCTCTCTCTCGTATGAGAAACTGTACATGTTACACTTACCCATATATCCGTTCTGTCAGACAGCTCCAGGGACCAAGAGATTATGGGTTTAATCTCGCTCCAGGTGACTGACTGTGAGGAGTTTGGTGTGTTCTCCCAGTGTCTGCGTGGGTTTCCTCCAGGTGCTCCGGTTTCCTCCCATTGGGATTGGCAACTCAAGTGTCCATAGGTGTAAGTGAATGTGTGTCGCCCTGTGAAGGACTGGCGCCCCCTCCAGGGTGTTTTTGCCTTGCGCCCAGTGATTCTGGGTAGGCTCCGGACCCACCGTGACCCTGAACTGGATATGTGGTTACAGACAATGAATGAATGTGTTTGTAGAAGTATGCACCTGCAGATAAACTGATTGCAACCATGCTAGCTAACGATTCATGGCTGTATAGGCTATGACATGAATTTAAAGAAAAAAGGTAAAACGCCCACCTCAGCCTCTGTCTGAGACGATTATTGGTGTGTTGGCTCATAGAAGTCTCATAGAACACTGAGGCCTGCCCTCAACAATAAAAACAAGCAAGAGAGTATGGCTCTCATTGAATGGCGTTGAGTTCATTGCTGAGTGCAGGCCTCTGTGTTCTAGGAGTATGACAAAACTTAGCTGACTTGCTACATTCAAAGCGATTAAACCAAGGTGTTTGAGAACCTGAAAAGCTGATTAGTGGTTGATGTCCTTATTTGGGCAATGCACTCGCTCCAGAAGTTATAAATCCCACAGTTTTATAAAATTATTATTGTTATAGTTTTTCTCTATTTCTAAATCCCATGTTTCTATTTCTCCTCTATCTCCATTCCTCCTACAGATAGCTTGCTCCTGAAGTGACTGCTCTCATTTGTTTCTGCTTGCTGAGTTTACCTTGTCATTGGGGACGCAGTGTATATGTCTGGTGACACAAATGGGACGGCTTGTTGACGTTAATGTTCCCCATAGCACTTATCTGCTGACCGGCTCCGTTTAGGAAGGAAAATGTCAAGCCGTTTGACCTTGTTTGGCGCTTAGGAAGCTCAGGATATGTGTGGTCCTGTAATACAAGATATCTTGTTTAAATATCTGTGATCCTGAGTGTGTATACATAGCTTTTTCAAAAGCTGTTTGTGTCTAAATGTCTATGGTGTTAGTGTATTTAACACATACTTAGGCTCGGTTTTATTTTAACCTGTGACTGGGCATGACTGGTTGCCAACAGGCCCTTGATTTAAAGTTGAGACGGACATGTTGGTGTCGTGGCTTGTTTAACACACAGTCATGCTGTAAGTGAAATGCTAACTTTAGCGTTCTTAGCTTTAATGCATATTACTGGCAGAAACCGTCTGGGGCAAATGAAAAATTCCTTATATAGAGTCAGCTTTAAAGGAGCAATCGGTCATATTTACCACAAAAAAGCTAACATTATTCAGGAATGGGATTATTTATCTTATTTTTTCTAAAAAGTGCAACTTACATAATATGAAGAGTGACATTGATTGTAGTCCCGGGTTTTGCTCCTTATAGCTGTATTTTAATACAATTTTAGTACAGAATATTTGATACATCCGGAGCACTCTGTTTTAGAAAAAGTGCATTAAAATGTGCACTCACTGCTTGCATAATCTCCACACCAAGGCATGGAACAAAACTGGAGCTGCTGTGCATGAGTTTTAAGGTCACTGTGATAAATGACATATGTGGGTTGGAGTGGTATAGAACATCCCAGCACTGAGTAATGAGCTCATCCTTTGGGATGAGTCGGAGTGAGTTGGAGTGTGCGCCAGAACGAAAATCAGTACTTGACCTCACTAAAGCCCTGGTGGCCAAATGCCATCATCTCATCCTCACAGCAGTGTTCCAACATCTAGTCTAAAGTCTTCTGAAGAGAGACAAAAACCATGTTAATATCATTAATATCATTTTGGAGAAGAAATGTTGGATGAGCCATGCATGTGTTTAGCCTTTGGTTTGTTTCAGCGTCTGGGTTAGGACGCATGTGTGGGTGGTGGGGTGGGGGTGAAGTGTGAAGTGTTGTGGGACCTAATGGAGGCTGAGGCTCATCTGGAGTTAATTAGGAAATGACCGTTTTCACAGACTTCGTCTTTTCTTTGTTCCATGGGATATGAACTTCTCCTTCATTTTCGCTTTCAGCCCAAAGAAGCAACACAGCCTGTCTCAGATGTATCGTTTGACCTTTTATTGACCTTTTACGGTAAGCCGCACTCTCCACGCGCTCTCTCTCTCACACAAGCACAGTCTCTGGGATGTGAGTGGGCCTAATCAGCAGCAGGACAATAGTCTGTGGTGGATGTGACATAATCTTGGTGGGCGATGGTGGTTAAGGAAGTATAATGATGAATAATGATAACGCAGAACAATGGAGCACTCATCCTTACTGCACTCTGATGATTAACATTGTCCAAAAGCCCTCTTTTTAAAAAAGTCCTAGTTAAAATACTTTTACAAACTCTCTCCAAAATTGTAACTTTACAACAGGCCAAAGGTTCTGACGTTTTAATATTGTTACATATTGTTTAATATTTTTGGAGTGAAAATGACTGATTACTCTTTTATTGTAATATATTTTCTATATTCTAGATTAGTGAGAATTTGTAATGTTGAAAATCCAAACGTTTAACGTAAATTTTAAGACTGAGTGCAGTGGTCAGTCTCCTAAATTATATACAGATGTTCTGGTGAAACAAATATGCGATTTGAACAAATGCATATGTTGTTTGATGGCGGGAGATAAAAGTGTGAAATAAAAACAAACCACAGTGTATTCACTAAAGTCTGAAAGTCTCAGGCATTTCCTCTAGTCTCAGAGAGTGTTTGAGATTGCTTTTAATTGACCTTAATTAACCTGCTTTATAATTACAGTGCGCCTCACACGGAGCCGTGGTTTCTCTAAACTCTGCCAGACTGAAGAAGTTTAGATTTCAGCCATCTTGAACTCCACAAGGGCCTCTGGACATATTACTGTTAATAACAGAATGGCGCAGCGGACTCGGAGCTGGCTTTACCATCGAGAGTTCATCCGTTTGAAACCTGCTGATGCCTCAGCCTTCTGAGGTCTGGAGTCATAAGGGAGCACAATGGGCATAGCTCTCTGGGATAGAGAGGCCCTTTTTCCTCCCCTCATTTTACAGCACAGTGCCAGCAAGCACAAGTATCTGTCAAGAGATGACGAAAACCTGGGCACTCTGCAGTCTTCTCCAGCCCGTGGGGCAGTCGAAAGGGTGCTCAAAACAAAGGCTTGGCCCCTGCTCTACCCAGTAGGCATTGTGTGTGATAGGTCTAGTTTAGTTAACAGCTAAGAGGGTGGAATATATACGCATACACGCATAAAGCTCTCTTCTGATATCATAATTTGCATAAATCACACCTTCAAAACACTTTAAAGGGGACATATTATACAAAACTCACTCACTCAATATTTCCACTTGGTTCTCTACTCTTCCAATGAACACTCCAAACATGGAAAAAACCCATCCATTAGTTTTTTGTGAGTCTGTTGAAAGACTTAGGTGTCAGGAAACATATGCTTCCACAAGCTGTTTGGGTGGTTCCCTTATTGTGATGTCACAATAAGGAAATTTGCTTAGAGCCACCCTGACACCTCCCCTTATGGTTCCCTTATTGTGATATCACAATAAGGAATTTGCTTAGCGCCACCCTGACACCTCCCCTCACATGCGTAAACATGGCATGGGTGGGGCGTGGCCAGCAACAGCTCATTTGCATAAAAGTGATTCTGAAAGGAACTGAAACTGGCAAGAATATAGCTGGTGAGATCTCTTTATGTGAGAGTGATTTTCTGCAAACAACTTCATGAACATGTTTTGTATAGCCCATAGACCTATTCTAACTTGTTTAAAAAGAGGTATAATACATCTCCTTTACGGTTTGGTTAAGGGTTATAGGTAAGGGTATGTGGAGTGTAAAGGGCTGGTATAATTCTAAATTGTCACACTGGTGAGGCCAAATCAAGGAAATATCCTGGTCTTCAGTTGCATATCGGGATCAAGGATTGTCCAGTTGACCAATCCAAACGCCCAATTTCAAATGATGGCCAATCATTCATCCCATGCTTTGAGGTCTTTGTCCCCCCTCTTTTGCGTTTACTACCATGGTATGAAACATTGGACCTCTGCACCCGAGTGATTGCATGGCCTCAACAGATAGACCTGGAGTGTTCCTTCTGTATTGATCATTAATGGAGGACCTGTGGTAGTTGAACAAATCAAGTTAATTCTATTCGATTCAGTTCTGCTGAGAATGCAATAAATGTTACAAGAATAATGTCTTGCAATATGTATGAGTTTGACCTCGGGTCGGCCAGCCATTAGCCATTTCTTCTGACCTCTGGGGAGGAAAAGAAAACACAAAACACAAACTGAGCAACTAATTATGATCAAGAGTGATTGAGCTGTATTGATTGACCCTTCCTCCTCACTCGGGTCCTTGCTCCCTTCATTCCACTATGGGAATAACACTGATTGATTAGGTGCAGCAGTGAAATTCCCTCACAAATGACTCAATTTGGGCCTTTATTGAGGGGCCACGTCAGAGCAGGGTCACTGATTATTAACTTTGGCCTGGCAGAGAGCAGGACTGGAACAGTTCAGAGAAGCAGCCATTAAACTCAATTTGTAAGCCAATCTTCATCTGTGACATTGGCCCCACTCTCCTCTTTCTCCAGGGACCCACATTGCCTTTTACCCTTCTCTTTATTCTTCTTTTCAGAGTTTGTAACAGATACGATTTATGCTGTGGCATGATGCTGGAGCTACCTGCTGGAAAACCAACCTCCTGGTGTAGAGTCATGGCTATTGCTCTCATCTGTGAAACAGAGAGTTTATGACCTAAGACCTCAGCCATATAGAGTCACCTACAGATCTTATTCTGAACTGTATCAGTGTTTTAACATGGTTCTGAACCAAATCCCTACTCCCTGACCCATGTGGCCAAATCACTGTAGTGTGGACTAACCTGTTAGTGTTTGTCGTACAGTATTCAATGTAAGCTAGGGATTTTCTTTAGTAGAATGGAGTAAAAAAAAAAAAGACACTGATCTAACTCAAACAGATCTCTTGTGGGATTGGTACCTGGTACCTGTTGAGTAGGCCAACTCTCATGAGTCGGGCTTGATTTGGGTTAAAACGTGTCGTTCCACAGAACAGCTGACATCTGGCTTGTATAAAGTGGACCTCTGACTAAACTGAGGCAGCCAGATTCACCCTTTGTCAACGCTGTCATTCGTGGCCAACTGTGGGTCATAAGAGAACGGCAGATACGCCACATTTGGGCCGAACATTCACTTCATGGCCAGGGTCATGTTGATTCTGGAACTCAACTGGAACCATCACTCCACCTTCATCAGTGCAGGACGTCTGAGAAGAATTAGAGTTGAGTTAGTGTTCCAAAACCAATCGTTCAATGTCAGTACCTGACCTCACTAATGTTCACATAGCTGAATGCCAATACATCCTCACAGGAATGTTCTAACATCTTGTCCAGGGGTGCATAACCGTACTCCTGGAGCAAGGTATTCACCAGAATTTGCTGGACACTGACCCTCCAGGACCAGAGTTGTGCACCCATCACTTGTAAAGTCTTCTCAGAAGTGTAGATGCTGTAACCACCGGACACTGGGACAAACTACAGGTTAATACCCTTCAATTGTAGCTTGAGTAGGAGGAGTTCAACTTTTTTAGCCTGTAGGGCATCTTATAACACTCTTTGCAATTCATTTTTATGTTATTTTATGATGAATCCAAACTCTATACCTTTTTATATCTGCAAGGAATTGCTTATTAGCTTTGCTTATTCATAGAAATCCACAGTTTCTCAAGTGTAACTAGAACCTTTGCATGACACAGGCTCAGTACATGAGTAAACATCAAACACACTGGCTCAGCACTTCCTCTGACTCGGCACTACCTGCCGTATGGCTGTTCTCTGTGTTCAGTGAGGAGCCTCTGAGTCTACATACAGGATTGTAGCCCCCCTCTCTGCAGCAGGTGGTCTCCAGGGCATTTTGGCTCTTTGTACTGCAGCAATAATGCACCCTGGGGCTGGGTAGTGTGCATTTCAGCGTCTCATTCGATCTAAGCTCTGTAAGTCCATAGATGATACGGAGTTAAGTGCTGTCCGTCAACCACACACTCTCCCTCTCAGTCTCCACTGAGACAGCAGAACGGATCATTGTTGTTGTAGATTTTATAGATTATCGGAGTTGTGCTTTTGGAGTGAGTGAGTTAGGGAAATGGAGACATGAGGATGAAGTGAAAGCAGGAAAAGTGAATAAAGTGAGACAATAAAAGGCTGCTGGGGCTGATTTTAGGGCAGACAGTGGGTATTTTTGGAGGCCTGCAATATTTGAAAACCGATATATCTCAGTTCTCCGTTTGGAGCCCAAAGCTAAAAATGGTGGGAGAGGTCTTCAGCGCTCAGCTGGCTCAGCAACCACATGCATCAAATCCAGCCTGACAAAACGTATCCCACCAGGGAGTTTAGTTTGTGGGTGAATGTGTGTGAGAGTGAGTAAGAGCTTAAATCGAGTCAGAAATGGGAGGTGTTATAAGCCTTTTCCATGTTTCCCTGGGGTCTCAATAAAATGTATGTGACCAGTTTTGGTCAAAATACCACAAGGATCAAACTGACTAAACAGCCCTGTTCAGACTTGATTCAGAGCCTGTGCCTTTAAATGAAAATGAGCCACAACTGAGTTCAACGCGAGAGCCCAGGAGCAAGGCGCAGAAGCTCTGGACTTTAACCATTTTTGCTTGTTTTTTACCCTCTGTCCTTTTTTTTCAACATATGTATTCAGTGCTCCTATTTTGACACTCACTTTGATTGTTTCCTTTCTTGTCTTTGCCTTCTCACATGAACACAGATCCTGTGCTGTGATTGGAGAGTCTCGAATGAGGACAATCTTAAAGTCCCTGCCTTTGATGTAGGAAGCTGCACAAAATCAGAACTCATTTCATTCCATTTTTACTGACTTGGCAGACTATAAAAAACTGACTGGGTGGTCCAGATCCCCAAATAAATGTGCACACGCACCGAACAAGTGATTTTCTCATCATTTGTCCCCTTTCACTTTGGTCTACGTTGGTCCAAACCTGTTCAAAATCACTGCTATAAATAAAAAGAATGAATAAGGGAGAGCACTTTATTCTTTAACAAATCTGAATACAGTCTAGAATACAGTTCAGAACACTCTACAAAATGGTTTTTGAACCCAACTTTACCCCAAGGAAATTCTTTCTCGGCTCAACCACAGATTTGTCTGAGCTCATCTTTAGCACGGCAGAATACTTAGAGCCAGACGGTTGCTCAACAAATTTCATCCACAGCTTCATTCTGTTCTCTTTTGACCGTAGTTATCCAAACCTCTGTCTAGTTCTGACTGTAGTCCCACAAGATTGTCTGAATCCATTAGCATCTAGACAAAATTCTACTTGAACCTGAATGGAGCACAGCTAAAGCTGTCCAAATGCGACTTTAACAAACATAGCCTGAAATTCTGTCTAGTCTTCACTATAGCTCTTGAAAACCTAACTGTAATTCAATCGTAACTGTGTGCCCTACAAAGATTGTATCATCTCAACTCACTGCAGCCAAACAAAATGGCCTCCAAATCTGAGCACATCTCAATATCAATCATTTCCTCAGGGTGCTTTGGTTTCCTTCCACAGTCTAAAAACCCATTGCTAGGTGGATTGGGTACTGAATAGGTGTGTGTGTGTCGTCCTACGGTAGGGGTGGGGGCTGGTTCAGGGCAACACCAGGAAGAGCAGCAGAGTCCTGCCCAAACCCAATTTGAAGTCTGACAAACCACCCACCGGAGAGGAATAAAACTCCTTTCTAATGGTAGCACCTGTTTAGTGATGACACAGTAGTCATGCGCCCCCCTCATCAACAAGATCATAATTAATAGCCTAATTATCAGTTCCCCAGCTGCTTAAACCAGGTAAACACAAGCCGGTCTGTTAGGGTCAAGCTCTTAGCAATCTTAAATCTGAATCTGAACTATGTTCAAGCAGTGATATCCAGACCTGTCTGAACCCATTGGGATTGAACAAACATGTCAAGTTCTTCAGAAAAGAAGGAAGACAAGAATAGCAGACTGGATTAACATTCTTCATATGTTTGTATTCTTTATCCTGATTAGGAATCATAGATGTGGACAGATGTCCAACACGCAGCATCACACACTCACACCTGTGGGCAATTTCACAGTCAGCCCACCTACCAACATGTGTTTTTGGACTGTGGAAGGAAACAGGAGGAGCACCTGGCTGAGACCCATCTAGACATGGAGAGAACAACCAGACACCTCACAGAGAGTCAGGCTGGAGCCCGAGACTCCTTGACCCTGGATCCGTGTTTCAGTGACACTACCCGCAGAATTGATCGATTGACTGAGTATCACCCGAAAGCCTGCTGTTCTTTATAAGTACGAAAGCCAGTGATGGCCCAAGCAGAGCTGTGTTTAAGAGCCATAAACACTTTTCAGCCAACGTACGAATAGGACTCATCTGGCTTTTCTCTGCAGCTCACACACCTCAAGCTGCTCTGGGGTAATGGGAAGCAGAGCTAAGTGCACTCTGGTGGATTCATTTATAGCGCTTTACTCTGTGAGGCTGTATAGAAATTGCCGTCAATGAAACGGTCAGGATTTTTGGGTCCTCCTCACCCATAAGCTCATAAAACAACGCGTAAATGTTCCGTATTTTATTCCTACGACCTCTCCTTCAACTTCTGATTGCCTAATTTTGATTCGTGGATAAAGAATGGGTGTTTTTAAAGAGGCTGACAACCCATTGGCTGACCTCTCTGTAATAAAGCTGTGTACAACAGGCTACAGAGTCTCACCTGTGGAAAGAAGGTGTGTCACTATTTTTGCTTTGTATCAAGCCTAAAAGCAGATATAGGACTGGATTGTCTGGTCTTTCGGACCGCTGTTGGATTTGGCTGAGGAGGGTCAGTCAAAGTTGACCAACTCCTTTGGACGTAAGTGTATGTGTTTGTGTGTGTGTGTGTGAGAGAGAGAGAATCAGAAAGAGATAAGGCGAGAAAAACGCTCCCATTTCCATGGTTTTCTGCAGCTGATTGGCTCCACATGTTTGGCTCAGGGAACATGTGAGGGAAAGAAGATTGATCCCAACAGAACATTGTTAGGGCATGGCCACTAATCCCCTACCTCCCCAGCCCAGTGTATACACACACACACACACACACACAGGCATTGAAGTGCTAGTCCAGTTTGTCCTTTTCCTTGAGTAATAGATTTCTAGAATTTGTAAAACTTGATCATTTTGCCATAACTTTCTATACATTTTCTAGAAATGATCCCATTTTAATGCTCAAGGACATAAAAATATATAGAATCAGAATCAATTTATTGCCCAGGAATGAGGAATGTGCTCTTCGCATTTAACCAATCCGTGCAGAGAAACACACATTTACACACACTAGTGAACACTAGGGGGCAGTGTGCACACATGCCCGGAACTGACAAACTTCCGGTTACAAGGCTAGTTCCTTAACCTAGACCAAAAACAATGTGATTATATTAGTAATGTCTACTGACTTTTAAAAATATACTCACAACAAGAGGTTAAAATACTAGTTCTTTTCTTGTATTTTTGGGAGGGAGATAAATGTGCATGGTAGAGTGTTTTGTTTTGTTTTTTAATTGGAATTTTCAGAGTAAATGTTGTAGGTAGAACTTCAGCATAAGACACATTCATTCATTCATTATCTGTAAGCGCTTATCCAGTTCAGGGTCGCGGTGAGTCCAGAACCTACCTGGAATCATTGGGCGCAAGGCAGGAATACACCCTGGAGGGGGCGACAGTCCTTCACAGGGCAACACAGACACACACACATTCACACCTACGGACACTTTTGAGTCGCCAATCCACCTACTAACGTGTGTTTTTGGACTGTGGGAGGAAACCGGAGCACCCGGAGGAAACCCATGCAGACACAGGGAGAACACACCACACTCCTCACAGACAGTCACCCGGAGGAAACCCATGCAGACACAGGAAGAACACACCACACTCCTCACAGACAGTCACCCCGAGGAAACCCATGCAGACACAGAGAGAACACACCAACTCCTCACAGACAGTCACCCGGAGCGGGAATCGAACCCACAACCTCCAGGTCCCTGGAGCTGTGTGACTGCAACACTACCAGCATAAGACACAGTAGATTTAATACAAAAAATGAAAGCATTCGTGTGGCTCATGGCTCAAACATTTGTGTGTGCGTGGTGAAAGAAAGAGAGAGAACTGAATATTTGCGACGCTGTTTCTAGACAAAAACAAAAAACAAAACGTTTATGTCACTAGACTCTGCCAATGTGTGTGTTTTATCTACAGTACTTACAATACTAGTTTTCTGCTCATTCACCTACAGGCACTGCTGAGCATGGTGTACTGAAGGTAGCTAGGGATAATAGTCATGCACATGTGACAGATCTGGGCAGTTGGCGCTCTCCTCCAGTGCTTTGAGTTGTCCAGTGACGTTACGTTAGCAACAGTTTGAAAAGAAGCAGGGATTGGCTTCACATCTCT